>NC_056725.1:1683247179-1683253139 GCF_019279795.1 Protopterus annectens | reverse complement strand
ATATATATATATATATATACACACATATATATATAAACACAAACACACATGATGTATTTATATATATATATATATATATATATATATATATATATATATATATATACACATATATATACACATATATATATATATATATATATATATATACACACACACACACATGCACACACACACATGGCCGGGCTTAGGAATAGACGAACTAGGCGACTGCCTAGGGTGCCGTACAGGCCAACCTCATAAAGTACGCAATTTGTATTTATTTATTTTTACTTTTCCCATTATGTGTTCGAAGGGTGCCGGAACCCATAAGGTGAGGGTTGAGGAGTGGACCAAGTGGGAGGGTTGTCTGCCTGATGTTTTGAAGGTTCCATAGCATCACCTCCTGTTCTTCCAGTCTGGTCACATCATGTGTG
This sequence comes from Protopterus annectens, assembly GCF_019279795.1. Classification (NCBI taxonomy): domain Eukaryota; kingdom Metazoa; phylum Chordata; order Ceratodontiformes; family Protopteridae; genus Protopterus; species Protopterus annectens. Next base: position 1,683,252,723 of record NC_056725.1, on the reverse strand, counting down.
TATGTGTGCACTCTCACACAGATGTGGCCTGTGCAACAGTACACCCCTTAGTAGCTTTGCTTCTTGTTACTGCTGCCGAGGATTTTTATGCTTCATTTAAGGTAGGTATGTGTTTGTTGTTACTGCTGAGGGCTTTGCTGCTTCATTTAAGGTAGGTGCATGTTTGTTATTCCTGCTGCTGTGTGCCAAGGCCTTTACTGCTGCTTCATTTAAGGTGTGTGTGCGTGTGCGTAAAATGCCCACGTTATGTATACCTGGCATTTCGTGTTACTCAGGCCCAAACCCTGTACAAGAAACAAGACCCTGAATTCTCTACCCATACCACCACTTGTGATGTAAGCAGTTGAGTCCATAGCTCTCAACTATCCAGACTTTCACAGAATGTCTGGCTCATACTTTTTGTCTATTCCTCTTAAATTTGTTTTCTGGCAAATCACTGAGGACTGAATGCACTAAATAATGACCGCCATTTAAGTCTGTCATCCTATCTTTCAAGGAATGTATGGTAACAAAGAATTTTATTCTAGCAACTTTCTAATATTATACAAGCAATGTTTAAAATGTGTCCCTGGTTCTGGGCCTTTGTCCCCCTCCCCAATAAATTATGGCTTTTTCCAGATTTCTTCTTCTGCAAATCTAAGAGACACAGTTCAGTGTCAAGTGGGTTTTACAAGGAGACGAGTGCTTAAGGGGAACAGAAGTTTAGTGCTGCTTATGCAAAGTCTGCATTGTTAGCAGCACAACAGGTAGTATACTTGATTTAGACGCAGAGAGCTGTAGTTTCTACTCCCACAGTATCCAGATGGACTGCTGATACTGTAATGTGTTGTACTTTAAAGGGGGTGGATGATGCAGTCCTATGAATGTCCTCTTTTGCAGGAGAAACTTAGTAACTATGAATCTGCTGTCAGTTTGCCACCCATTCCCTACTGCAATATTACTAGCTTATTTTTTAATGTAACATAGGCAGTTTATTATTCAAGGGCAAAAGGAACTTTGTAGATGAAACAATGAAGTATAAAGTTGTTTTGCTAGCAGCAACCTCCATCAGTTACAGATCCATTTAATATGGAATCATTTAGATGGCTTTTACTTCCTGCAGAGGCTGTGTATATTTACTGATATTGGTGGATTGTAATGACAGAACTTTGTGAAGACTTTTATGATGGAAAGGTTCTCAATTGGAACACATTCTGACAAGTGGCACTGTATAATATAAGAAATATAACTGAATACAATCAGGAAGGTGAATCAAAGAATAAATACATGTAAGCATGGCCCAAAAAATGTGGGCAAGGAGCCTATGGTTTAAAAACAGCCTAAAGGTAAACTTAATCCTTCACTGGCCAGATGCATTTTTTGTGTGCGTTTTCATGCCGTTTCAATACATGTGAGTTTCAAGGGCAGAGAAGTTTACTGCTCATGCTAAGTCTCTCTTCACTGCAAGACTATTGTTTATTTAGCAAATGGCTATCTCTTTGTGCTATTTTATTTCAATATCTGTAATCAGTGCAGAAGAAAATAAGAGGAAGTACAGTTGGGTACACTTACCATAAATGTAGATGTTTGAATGTATTCACTGTTGCAGTCATTACATTTGGGTTATCTGCTTGCAGGAGCCCTCAGTCGGCCTGATTAACAAAGTCTTGGGTCCTCCGTCGGTTGCTGTCCCTGCTTCCATGATGTCAGGTTGTCAAGGGTATAAAACATGCAGCTGACGCCATTACATCAGTTTTTCTTGCCCCAGATGTCAGATGCCCCCCTAATGGGAAGCAATTAAATCTATAAATACAAGGATATACCTCCAGCAACAAAGCAAATACACCAAAAAGATTTTTTAGCATAGTGAGTGAGAGTAGAGGTATAGCCAAAAGAAGGAAGGGGGCTGGAAGGAGGGTAACCAGGACTGCAGCAGTGAATACACTTGAATATCTACATTTATGTTAAGTGTCCACAACTGTACTATGTTCTTCATGTTTCACTGTTGCAGTCATTACATTTGGGTAGATTCCCAAAGCTAAGGTTGGGAGGAGGAATTTAAATAGAATTAGGACCAGCTATAACGCCCTGCAAGACTGCAGTGGCAAAACCAGCCCTGGACTTGGAGAAAATTTGCAAATGGTAATGCTAGGTGAAAGTATGTACAGAACTCCAGGTAGCAGCTTCCAAGATGTCCCTAGTAGGGACGCCCCTGAGAAAGGCTGTAGAGGTGGATGCAGCCCTGGTTGAATGGGGTCTGATGCCCAGTGGGATAGGTTTTCCATGGTGCTTATCGCAGAAATGAATGCAGTAGCCTATCCATTTTGAAAGGGTTTGCTTCGAAATAGCTTTCCCCTCTGTCTCTGCAGCAAAAGCCACCGGCAATTGTTCAGATTTCCTTTGAGGTTTAGTCCTATCCAAGTAGAATATAAGCTGTCTGTGCACATCTAAAGAGTGCAGTAACCATTCCCCTTTGTTCTGTGGGTTAGGAAGGAAGGTAGGCAAATGAATGGACTGATTAAGAGCCACACTGGATAACACCTTGGGCATGAAGGAGGGGATTGGTTCTGAGGGACACCCTGTCTGCATGAAAGATGATGAAAGGTTCCACTGCCATAAGGGACTGTAATTCAGACACCCTTCTTGCAGAGGTGATTGTTAAAAGGAAAGCTGTTTTCCAGGAAAGAAAATTTAAATCTGCAGTAGCAGCTGGCTCGAAAGGAGGAGGATTGAGTTTCTCCAAGACAAAGTTAAGATCCCAGGCTGGAGTTGGAACTCTCCTGGGTGGCCTTAAATTTTTGGCCCCTCTGAGGAACTGCTTGAGCAGTGGGTGAGAGAAAAGGGGATGCTCTGTGCTTTAATGAGCTAAAATGGCTGTGGCATGAATTTTGATGGAGGAAAAAGACAAGCCCTTATGAAGCATCTCAGTCAGGTAATGTAGAATTTGAGGTAAATTGGGCACTGCTGCATTCATTCCTTGAGATTGGTTCCAGGCACAGAATCTTTTCCATTTTACAGCATAAGATTTTCTAGTACTAGGCCTCCTTGCCTCTAAAATGATATCTATCACTGATTTACTGAGGGATGGTGAAGGAGAGATTAGGTAATTAGCCTGGCTGTTAGGTACAGGGTTTGCAGCTGAGGGTGCAGAATCTGATTCTCCTGCTGAGACAACAGGGAAGGAGTCTGAGGCAGGTGCCATGGAGCCAAGCATGACACACTGTGCAAGAGTGGGTAACAGTGTTGGCAAGGCCAGTCTGGTGCAATTAAAATCGTCACTGGCTTGTCCTGTTTGACCTTTAGTCGTATCTTGGACAGCAGAGGCAGAGGAGGAAAGGCATAAACGGATGTTTTTTTTCCAACTGAAGGATAGAGCATCCACTTTCCAAGCTAGCTTGTGGGGAATCCTTGTGCAAAATGTGTCCAGTTGATGGTTCTGGGGGGGGAGGCAAACAGGTCTATATCTGGGCTCCCTCATTTGCTTGTCAACATGTTGAAAATCCTTGGTTCCAGTTTCCACTCGTGTGGGTCCATGAGGTTTCTGCTTAGTCCGTCTGCCAAAGTATTTAGTTTTCCTGGCAGGAATTGAGCTTGTAGATTCACTTGGTAGCTATAGGCTGTGTTCCACAATGCCATGGCTAGTCTGCAGAGGGGGTAAGAATGTGTACCCACCTGCTTGTTTATGTACCACATGACAGTGGTGGTGTTGTCAATCTTTACCATTAGTCGTCCTGGAAGAATGTGGTCCTTGGAGGCTGTCAGAGCATTCTGTACAGCTAACATTTCCTTTTGATTTATGTGCAGGTGCATTTGACTTGGGTTCCATTTGCCCTGAATGCACTTCCCTGCCAGTTGAGCCCCCCTATGCATAGTGTGATGCGTCTGTTAAGATTTGGGCGGCAGGGGGTAATGTGAATGGTAGTCCCCTGTTTAGGTTGCAGGCTTCTGCCCACCAAAGGAACTCTAGACGCAGGCAAGGTATGATAGGAATCCTTGCTTCTAGATCCTGTGAATGTTGACACATCAGCTTTTGAGATACCACTGTAGTTTCCTCATATGCAGCCTTGCATATGGAATTAGAAGAATGCATGAACCCTAAGGCTTGCAGTATTTGTCTTGCAGATAGCTGGGTTTTTGTGGCCACTTGTTTGAAGTAAGTTGTCAAATGAATCCGTTTCTCTGGCGTGAGGAAAGCCATCTAGAAAGTTGTATTCAAGCTTGCTCCCAGGAATATAATTTGTTGGCAGCGTACCATGTGGGATTTCTTTTCATTTATGGTGAACCCCAGACAAGTCAGTACCATTTCAACAATGGCCACATGATTCAAAAGAATGTCCTTGCTTTCTGCCTGAATTAGACAATCGTCCAGGTATGGGTATATTTGAATATTTCTTTGCCTGCAAAATGCAATGACTGGAGCTAGGCACTTTGTGAATACCCTGGATGCAGTAGAGAAGCCAAAGGGCAGTGCAGAGAACGGATAGTGCATGTAGCTTTGAAGCGTAGGTATCTTCTGCAAGACACCCTGATAGGGATGTGCAGGTATGATTCTTTTAAGTCTAGTGTTGCCAACCATGCATCCTTGCCTAGCATTGGAAGCAGCGGGTGAAGAGTCAGCATTTTGAAATTTGGAATCACCACAAAGGTGTTTAGAATAGAAAGGTCCAGGATAGGACGCCATGTATTGCCTTTTCTGGGTACCAGGAAAAGTCTTGAATAGAAACCTTGTCCCTTTTCCTCTTCTGGTACCAACTGCATAGCCCCCATGTTTAAGAGAGAAAGTACTTGATTTTGGGCCTCTGCCCACTGATTTGGGGGTAGATCTGGCACCTGCTTGGTTTTGGTATGGAAATGGTGTGGTGTGGAAATGAAATCTATATCCTTGGGACACTATACTTAAAACCCATTTGTCCTGGATTGTTTTCTTTCGGCTTTTCCCGGTTAGTGGTCCACACAGTGGAACTCCAGTCCGCTAATGATTGGCAGACGAATTTTTATGGTGCCGAGGTGCCAGCCCAACCTTCAACTAAGGCTCACCCATTCACGCATGTCTTCCAAACGCCACTCGACCACGGGGAGGACATGCAGACTCCACACAGAAGGCACTCCAGCCCAGAATCGAACAGGAGAAACTCTTGCTGTGAGGCAACAATGCTACCACTGCACCACCACAGCTAAGGAGTTCCAAGTTTTTGGCCTGCAGACCAATCTTTCTGCCTAAAGGAGCATTCAGTTGGGAAGTGCTTGGAAGTTTTAAAAGCAAGTCACTGAAAGAGTTTTCCATAAGGGGAGTCTTACTACTCCCAGGTTTGGGTGCAGAAACCCCCCACTGCCTAGTCTTGTGTGTCCCTTGGGACTGAAACCTGGGGTTTCTGCTGGGACTGGGTTTGGCTTGAGAAGATCTGGAAGGGGCTGGAAAGGACCAATTTTTAGAGGGCCAGTGCCTACTAAATCTAGGAGGCTGAACTTGTACGAAATCTTTAAGAGTTTGCATAGATTTAGCTTTATCTTCCATCTTTTTAAGAACTTCCTCAGCCTTGTTGCCAAACAGGCGGTCCTGATTTA